>NW_017387804.1:282981-283603 GCF_000349305.1 Malassezia sympodialis ATCC 42132 | reverse complement strand
TTTAACACTAACTTAAGTTATTGTGGATTTGTTGAGTTAACTTGGATTGGTTAGTGTATGTTTGGTTAAGTTGTGTTGGATTTGTTAGTTTGTGTATGTTTCGTTGATGTTGGATGTTTTTCTTTGCTTCGTGGATTTTGTGTTTACCAAGTGGAGGGCAGTTACTCTAAAGGATTCGTTGCTCTTCAGGTCTCCTGTGTCTTTCTTAATTTTATTTTTTGTTGTGTTTCCCATGTGCTTACACTTAGGGCTCATGTGACCCCTTCTTGACCTGCAACGTTATGCACCCCATGTGCGCCTGCGTCAATCTTGCAGAATCTTCAAAATAATGAGATGTGTGGAGGGGAGACAGGAAGATAGGGTGAGTGGAGGTAAATCAGGCTGGGGAGTCGATGTGGAGGAATTGTCATGTCGTTGTCGAGGAATTTTGGATGCCTAATGGAGGTGTGTCGGAGGTGTTGCTGTGTGGAACTAAGTGGAGGTCAATTTCGGGCCCCGTTCGCGGAACGGTCTATTCCCCTTCTTTCATTCCCTCAGCCTGCCCCCCTAACTGTCCTCCAATTCTCCCCCCTTTCATTCTCTTTTCTTCTTTCTTTTTCCTCCATGTCAGTCTCCTACGTTG
>NW_017387804.1:280138-282321 GCF_000349305.1 Malassezia sympodialis ATCC 42132 | reverse complement strand
AAATCCCTCTCATCTCAGTTTTCTCCTCCTATGATCCTTTCTATCCTCCTCTTTTATCGCCCTGTTTCTCCCTTTCTTCCTTCCCCTTTCTACTCATCTTCTCTCTCCCATGTCCAACTCTCTCTTCCCCTACTTTCCTCTAATATATTCTCATCATCATCTTCCTCTTCTATCTCCCTTCTCTCCCTCTCAATTCTCTTCTTTCCCTCTCATTTCTCCTCCCTTCTTATTTTCTAAACCTACATCATACTCTCCATTCTACTTCTTTCCCATTCCCTTCTTCTCACAGTCTCTTTCCAGTTTCTCTATTTCTCCTTTCACTTGGTCAGTTTCTCTCATAGTCCCCAACAATGCCCAAAAACTTCCCTTACCTCCCTTAGTCCCCTTCTTAGCTTTCACCTTTCATTCTCCCTCCATCTTTCCACATTCTCCTTCCCTCTTGGCACAATACCCCTGTTTCCCCTACCTCTCTTTTGTATCCTTATATTTTCAACTCCATATCCTTACTCACTCACCAGTAATGCCTCCTCTCTTCTCCCTAATTCTGGCCTGGCTGTCCCTGCTCGTTCTTCCCTCCACATGCGGCAACCTCGGCGGTCACGTGAAATTCCGCTCAACGAATCAGCCCTGAGTAGGAGCCTGTTTCCCCCCGATAGGTCCTCGTCTCAGGCCAGTCTCTTCAGAAGCCGCTGTTTCGATGTACTCTCTTGTCATATACCGAAGATCGCTGCTCAGTTCGCTCGTTTTTCGAGATAGCGGTCGGCCTTCTCCTGAAGCCAGCTTCGTTTTGCACCTAGTTAATTCCTCCACTTTCGTTCGTTTACCCCGCATTCAGTCCACTGGGTGGGGCCTCATAGGGGGGCACATTTGGGCCTTTTGTTGGCTCATTCGGCGCACTTTTTTGGCTTTAGTGCTCGTATACCATCACAAGCTACATAATATCTGCCCATTTGCACTCTTTCTGCCCTCTCTTTGCCATTGATCGTCCTCCTTTGCCAACCTCATTCTCAGTCAGGCTTACCTGAAAAAAAATTCCAATTAGGTCCCCCAGAGCGGGTCACTTGGGCACGCTTGGGCCACTCTGGAAAAATAAAATTTGGGCAGGCATGCAGGGTAATTAGGGGCAGCCTGGGCAACGCAGGGCAGCCTGGGCTCGCGATACCATTCTGGTACTCGATCAAGCTCGTTCTCTGGCATCCTAGGCATGACGTGGGCGCTCCTTCCTAGGGAATGTCCCCGCCAATGTCACCCTGCTATCGAGTGCCCTATATGTGGCATACTCTCTTCTAACTATGCTCAGCACTACAATCGTCGCCATGGCCAGCGGAGTGGGGGCATCAGGCAGCGCTTGCCTCCAGGGTGGGCCACAGAGCATGGCTTTCTGTACTGTGCGTGTGGTGACCTTGTCCGAAGGGGTCCAAACCGCCAGGCAGCGTTGGAACGTCATTGGTACGGCCCACGACAGGTGCGCCTCAACGGCCAGGTTGTCACGCCGGATACGTGCCCAAAGCCTGGAGGGATGGGACAGGACAGGGAGCCATGGACACTGCCTGGCGCTGGCTTCGAGAGCAGGTCACGCCTGCCTCGAGCGGTGGCATCACCGAGGCCCTTGCTTAGGCCAGTGTGTGGTCCCCCGTCGCTGCGGTGTCCAAATGAGGGCCGGCCCCAGCCTGGGGCCGAGCTGGCCCAGCTGGGAACCCAGGCACGGGAAGGGTCTGCCATGCAAGGGCTGGGCAAATTCCAATGGTGCAGCAAGTGCAGCTACAGGAACAACTGCAGCAAGTGGAGCCGCAGCCAGTGGAACTGCAGCAAGAGGTGGGGCAAGTGGAACCACAGCTGGAACCGCAGCTGGAACCACAGCTGGAACCACAGCTGGAACCACAGCCGGAATCACAGCAAGTGGACCTTGCTCTCGCTCCTCAGTCGTCCACACAAGGCAGTCGACGCTACTTCCTTCGACCTCGTCGTAGAGCGGGGGGCAACAGCCTTGCAGGCCGCAGATTCGAGGGCAATTCCCCCTCTGAAGACAGCTCTGAGGGCAGCACTGAAGGCAGCACTGAGGACAGCTCTGAAGACAACTCTGAAGGCCCGACTGAGAGCCGTTCAGATGACAATGCCGAGGGCTCCTTCGAGAACCGCCTCCAATCCAGCGACCTCTCTTCACTCACCTCTCTTTCCTCGTC
>NW_017387804.1:279378-280037 GCF_000349305.1 Malassezia sympodialis ATCC 42132 | reverse complement strand
AACACTTAACACTTAACACTAACTGAAATGAACCGCCGGGAGTTAAATGATACTCTTAAGTTAATTTGGATTTGTTGGCTTGTTTATGCTTTGTCAAGTTGTGTTAGTTTTGTTAGTTTGTGTGTGTTTCGTTGGTGTTGGATGGTTTTCGTCGTTTCGTGGAATTTGTGTTCACAATGTGGAGGGCACTTACTCTAAAGGATTTGTTGCTCTTCAAGTCTCCTGTGTCTTAATTCCACTTTTTGTTTGGTTTCTCATGTGCTTACACGAATGACTCATGTGACCCCTTGTTTACCTGTGCCTTCATGCACCCCATGTGCGTCTGCGTCAATCTTGCAGAATCTTCAAATGAATGAGTTGGTGGAGGTGGAGATAGGAAGATAGGGTGAGTGGAGGTAAATCAAGCAATGGAGTCGATGTGGAGCCAATGTGGAGAATTTGTCATGTCGTCGTGGAGTCGTTGTCGTGGAATTTTGGACATGCAATGGAGGTGTGTCGGAGGTGTTGCTCTGTGGAGGCACGTGGAGGTTATTCGGGGCCCCGCTCGCAAGGTCTTTTCCCCTTCTTTCCTTCCCTCAGTCTGCCCTCTAAACTACCCTCTTGTTCCCTCCCATTTCATTCCCTTTCCTTCTTTCTTTTTCCTCCATGTCAGTCTCCTA